>NW_024056306.1:0-34345 GCF_013401445.1 Tripterygium wilfordii | reverse complement strand
AGCCCTTTATGGAGAGAGTTGAGCAATTCCCACATACATCAATGGTTTATTCCTTTGTACTCTATTAGTGCTGCGTAGAAGTCTACCTTGTCTAGTTTAGCCCTTCGTGCCACGTTTCGTAAGTAAAAGTACCGCGAATAGACCAGTTATGTCTCAATTGAACAAAAAACGAGAAAAGCTCCTTTATGGAGGAGTTGAGCAATTCCAAAGCATCAATGTGGACCGTTGTACGCTATTAGTGCTCCTAAAAGTCTAACTTGCTATTTGAGCCTTCGTGCTATTCGTTCGTAAGGTAAGAACAGCGGAACATAGGCCAAGTTATGTCTCAAATGGCACAAAAAACGTGAAAAGCTCCTCTATGGAGAGAGTTGAGCAATTCCAAAGCATCAATGTGGGCCGTTGTACTCTATATAATGCTCTTAAAAGTCTAACTTGCTAGTTGAGCCTTCGTGCCACGTTTCGTAAGGTAAAGACCCGAATAGACCAAGTTATGTCTCAAATTGCACAAAAACGTGAAAAGCTCCTCTATGGAGAGAGTTAAGCAATTCCAAAGCATCAATGTGGACCTTTGTACTCTATTTAGTGCTCTTAAAAGTCTAACTTTCTAGTTGAGCATTCGTGTCACGTTTTGTAAGGTAAAGACGCGAATAGACCAAGTTATGTTTGGAATTGCACAAAAACGTGAAAAGCTCCTCTATGGAGAGAGTTGAGCAACTCCAAAGCATCAATGTGGACCGTTGTATTCTATTTAGTGCTCTTAAAAGTCTAACTTGCTACTTGAGCCTTCGTGCCACGTTTCGTAAGGTAAATATGCGAATAGAGCAAGTTATGTTTGGAGTTGCACAAAAACGTGAAAAGCTCCTCTATGGAGAGAGTTGAGCAATTCCAAAGCATCAATGTGGACCGTTGTACTTTATTTAGTGGTATTAAAAGTCTAACTTGCTAGTTTAAGCCTTCATGCCACGTTTCGTAAGGTAAAGACGCGAATAGACCAAGTTATGTTGGAATTGCACAAAAACGTGAAAAGCTCCTCTATGGAGAGAGTTGAGCAACTCCAAAGCATCAATGTGGACCGTTGTATTCTATTTAGTGCTCCTAAAAGTCTAACTTGCTACTTGAGCCTTCGTGCCACGTTTCGTAAGGTAAATATGCGAATAGACCAAGTTATGTCTCGAATTGCACAAAAAACGTGAAAAGCTCCTCTATGGAGAGAGTTGAGCAATTCCAAAGCATCAATGTGGACCGTTGTACTCTATTAGTGCTCTTAAAAGTCTAACTTGCTAGTTGAGCCTTCGTGCCACGTTTCGTAAGGTAAAGACGCGATAGACCAAGTTATGTCTCAAATTGCACAAAAACGTGAAAAGCTCCTCTATGGAGAGAGTTGAGCAATTCCAAAGCATCAATGTGGACCGTTGTACTCTATTTAGTGCTCTTAAAAGTCTAACTTGCTAGTTGAGCCTTCGTGCCACGTTTCGTAAGGTAAAGACGCGAATAGACCAAGTTATGTCTCAAATTGCACAAAAACGTGAAAAGCTCCTCTATGGAGAGAGTTGAGCAATTCCAAAGCATCAATGTGGACCGTTGTACTCTATTTAGTGCTCTTAAAAGTCTAACTTGCTAGTTGAGCCTTCGTGCCACGTTTCGTAAGGTAAAGACGCGAATAGGACCAAGTTATGTCTCAAATTGCACAAAAACGTGAAAAGCTCCTCTATGGGGAGAGTTGAGCAATTCCAAAGCATCAATGTGGACCGTTGTACTCTATTTAGTGCTCTTAAAAGTCTAACTTGCTAGTTGAGCATTCGTGCCACGTTTCGTAAGGTAAAGACGCGAATAGACCAAGTTATGTTTGGAATTGCACAAAAACGTGAAAAGCTCCTCTATGGAGAGAGTTGAGCAATTCCAAAGCATCAATGTGGACCGTTGTACTCTATTTAGTGCTCTTAAAAGTCTAACTTGCTAGTTGAGCCTTCGTGCCACGTTTCGTAAGGTAAAGATGCGAATAGACCAAGTTATGTCTCGAATTGCACAAAAACGTGAAAAGCTCCTCTATGGAGAGAGTTGAGCAATTCCAAAGCATCAATGTGGACCGTTGTACTCTATTTAGTGCTCTTAAAAGTCTAACTTGCTAGTTGAGCCTTCGTGCCACGTTTCGTAAGGTAAAGACGCGAATAGACCAAGTTATGTCTCGAATTGCACAAAAACGTGAAAAGCTCCTCTATGGAGAGAGTTGAGCAATTCCAAAGCATCAATGTGGACCGTTGTACTCTATTTAGTGCTCTTAAAAGTCTAACTTGCTAGTTGAGCCTTCGTGCCACGTTTCGTAAGGTAAAGACGCGAATAGACCAAGTTATGTCTCAAATTGCACAAAAACGTGAAAAGCTCCTCTATGGAGAGAGTTGAGCAATTCCAAAGCATCAATGTGGAGCCGTTGTACTCTATATAATGCTCTTAAAAGTCTAACTTGCTAGTTGAGCCGTTCGTGCCACGTTTCGTAAGGTAAAGACGCGAATAGACCAAGTTATGTCTCAAATTGCACAAAAACGTGAAAAGCTCCTCTATGGAGAGAGTTGAGCAATTCCAAAGCATCAATGTGGACCGTTGTACTCTATTAGTGCTCTTAAAAGTCTAACTTGCTAGTTGAGCCTTCGTGCCACGTTTCGTAAGGTAAAGACGTGAATAGACCAAGTTATGTCTCGAATTGCACAAAAACGTGAAAAGCTCCTCTATGGAGAGAGTTGAGCAATTCCAAAGCATCAATGTGGGACCGTTGTACTCTATTAGTGCTCTTAAAAGTCTAACTTGCTAGTTGAGCCTTCGTGCCACGTTTCGTAAGGTAAAGACGCGAATAGACCAAGTTATGTCTCAAATTGCACAAAAACGTGAAAAGCTCCTCTATGGAGAGAGTTGAGCAATTCCAAAGCATCAATGTGGACCTTTGTACTCTATTTAGTGCTCTTAAAAGTCTAACTTGCTAGTTGAGCCTTCGTGCCACGTTTCGTAAGGTAAAGACGCGAATAGACCAAGTTATGTCTCAAATTGCACAAAAACGTAGAAAAGCTCCTCTATGGAGAGAGTTGAGCAATTCCAAAGCATCAATGTGGACCGTTGTACTCTATTTAGTGCTCTTAAAAGTCTAACTTGCTAGTTGAGCCATTCGTGCCACGTTTCGTAAGGTAAATATGCGAATAGACCAAGTTATGTCTCGAATTGCACAAAAACGTGAAAAGCTCCTCTATGGAGAGAGTTGAGCAATTCCAAAGCATCAATGTGGACCGTTGTACTCTATTTAGTGCTCTTAAAAGTCTAACTTGCTAGTTGAGCCTTCGTGCCACGTTTCGTAAGGTAAAGACGCGAATAGACCAAGTTATGTCTCAAATTGCACAAAAACGTGAAAAGCTCCTCTATGGAGAGAGTTGAGCAATTCCAAAGCATCAATGTGGGACCGTTGTACTCTATATAAGTGCTCTTAAAAGTCTAACTTGCTAGTTGAGCCTTCGTGCCACGTTTCGTAAGGTAAAGACGCGAATAGACCAAGTTATGTCTCAAATTGCACAAAAACGTGAAAAGCTCCTCTATGGAGAGAGTTGAGCAATTCCAAAGCATCAATGTGGACCGTTGTACTCTATTTAGTGCTCTTAAAAGTCTAACTTGCTAGTTGAGCATTCGTGCCACGTTTCGTAAGGTAAAGACGCGAATAGACCAAGTTATGTCTCGAATTGCACAAAAACGTGAAAAGCTCCTCTATGGAGAGAGTTGAGCAATTCCAAAGCATCAATGTGGACCGTTGTACTCTATTTAGTGCTCTTAAAAGTCTAACTTGCTAGTTGAGCCTTCGTGCCACGTTTCGTAAGGTAAAGACTGCGAATAGACCAAGTTATGTCTCGAATTGCACAAAAAACGTGAAAAGCTCCTCTATGGAGAGAGTTGAGCAATTCCAAAGCATCAATGTGGACCGTTGTACTCTATTTAGTGCTCTTAAAAGTCTAACTTGCTAGTTAAGCCTTCGTGCCACGTTTCGTAAGGTAAAGACGCGAATAGACCAAGTTATGTTGGAATTGCACAAAAACGTGAAAAGCTCCTCTATGGAGAGAGTTGAGCAATTCCAAAGCATCAATGTGGACCGTTGTACTTCTATTTAGTGCTCTTAAAAGTCTAACTTGCTACTTGAGCCTTCGTGCCACGTTTCGTAAGGTAAATATGCGAATAGACCAAGTTATGTCTCGAATTGCACAAAAACGTGAAAAGCTCCTCTATGGAGAGAGTTGAGCAATTCCAAAGCATCAATGTGGACCGTTGTACTCTATTTAGTGCTATTAAAAGGTCTAACTTTCTAGTTGAGCCTTCGTGCCACGTTTCGTAAGGTAAAGACGCGAATAGACCAAGTTATGTTTGGAATTGCACAAAAACGTGAAAAGCTCCTCTATGGAGAGAGTTGAGCAATTCCAAAGCATCAATGTGGACCGTTGTATTCCATTTAGTGCTCTTAAAAGTCTAACTTGCTACTTGAGCCTTCGTGCCACGTTTCGTAAGGTAAATATGCGAATAGACCAAGTTATGTCTCGAATTGCACAAAAACGTGAAAAGCTCCTCTATGGAGAGAGTTGAGCAATTCCAAAGCATCAATGTGGACCGTTGTACTCTATTTAGTGCTCTTAAAAGTCTAACTTGCTAGTTGAGCCTTCGTGCCACGTTTCGTAAGGTAAAGACGCGAATAGACCAAGTTATGTCTCAAATTGCACAAAAACGTGAAAAGCTCCTCTATGGAGAGAGTTGAGCAATTCCAAAGCATCAATGTGGACCTTTGTACTCTATTTAGTGCTCTTAAAAGTCTAACTTGCTAGTTGAGCCTTCGTGCCAAGTTTCGTAAGGTAAATATGCGAATAGACCAAGTTATGTCTCGAATTGCACAAAAACGTGAAAAGCTCCTCTATGGAGAGAGTTGAGCAATTCCAAAGCATCAATGTGGACCGTTGTACTTTATTTAGTGCTATTAAAGGTCTAAATTTCTTGTTAAGCCTTCGTGCCACATTTCGTAAGGTAAAGACGAGAATAGACCAAGTTATGTTTGGAATTGCACAAAAACGTGAAAAGCTCCTCTATGGAGAGAGTTGAGCAATTCCAAAGCATCAATGTGGACCGTTGTATTCCATTTAGTGCTCTTAAAAGTCTAACTTGCTACTTGAGCCTTCGTGCCACGTTTCGTAAGGTAAATATGCGAATAGACCAAGTTATGTCTCGAATTGCACAAAAACGTGAAAAGCTCCTCTATGGAGAGAGTTGAGCAATTCCAAAGCATCAATGTGGACCGTTGTACTCTATTTAGTGCTCTTAAAAGGTCTAACTTGCTAGTTGAGCCTTCGTGCCACGTTTCGTAAGGTAAAGACGCGAATAGACCAAGTTATGTCTCGAAATTGCACAAAAACGTGAAAAGCTCCTCTATGGAGAGAGTTGAGCAATTCCAAAGCATCAATGTGGACCGTTGTACTCTATTTAGTGCTCTTAAAAGTCTAACTTGCTACTTGAGCCTTCGTGCCACGTTTCGTAAGGTAAATATGCGAATAGACCAAGTTATGTCTCGAATTGCACAAAAACGTGAAAAGCTCCTCTATGGAGAGAGTTGAGCAATTCCAAAGCATCAATGTGGACCGTTGTACTCTATTTAGTGCTCTTAAAAGTCTAACTTGCTAGTTGAGCCTTCGTGCCACGTTTCGTAAGGTAAAGACGCGAATAGACCAAGTTATGTCTCAAATTGCACAAAAACGTGAAAAGCTCCTCTATGGAGAGAGTTGAGCAATTCCAAAGCATCAATGTGGACCGTTGTACTCTATTTAGTGCTCTTAAAAGTCTAACTTGCTAGTTGAGCCTTCGTGCCACGTTTCGTAAGGTAAAGACGCGAATAGACCAAGTTATGTTTGGAATTGCACAAAAACGTGAAAAGCTCCTCTATGGAGAGAGTTGAGCAATTCCAAAGCATCAATGTGGACCGTTGTATTCTATTTAGTGCTCTTAAAAGTCTAACTTGCTACTTGAGCCTTCGTGCCACGTTTCGTAAGGTAAATATGCGAATAGACCAAGTTATGTCTCGAATTGCACAAAAACGTGAAAAGCTCCTCTATGGAGAGAGTTGAGCAATTCCAAAGCATCAATGTGGACCGTTGTACTCTATTAGTGCTCTTAAAAGTCTAACTTGCTAGTTGAGCCTTCGTGCCACGATTCGTAAGGTAAAGACGCGAATAGACCAAGTTATGTCTCAAATTGCACAAAAAGGAGAAAAGCTCCTCTATGGAGAGAGTTGAGCAATTCCAAAGCATCAATGTGGACCAGTTGTACTCTATTTAGTGCTCTTAAAAGTCTAACTTGCTAGTTGAGCCTTCGTGCCACGTTTCGTAAGGTAAAGACGCGAATAGACCAAGTTATGTCTCAAATTGCACAAAAACGTGAAAAGCTCCTCTATGGAGAGAGTTGAGCAATTCCAAAGCATCAATGTGGATCGTTGTACTCTATTTAGTGCTCTTAAAAGTCTAACTTGCTAGTTGAGCCTTCGTGCCACGTTTCGTAAGGTAAAGACGCGAATAGACCAAGTTATGTCTCAAATTGCACAAAAACGTGAAAAGCTCCTCTATGGAGAGAGTTGAGCAATTCCAAAGCATCAATGTGGACCGTTGTACTCTATTTAGTGCTCTTAAAAGTCTAACTTGCTAGTTGAGCCTTCGTGCCACAGTTTCGTAAGGTAAATATGCGAATAGACCAAGTTATGTCTCGAATTGCACAAAAACGTGAAAAGCTCCTCTATGGAGAGAGTTGAGCAATTCCAAAGCATCAATGTGGACCGTTGTACTCTATTTAGTGCTCTTAAAAGTCTAACTTGCTAGTTGAGCCTTCGTGTCACGTTTCGTAAGGTAAAGACGCGAATAGACCAAGTTATGTCTCAAATTGCACAAAAACGTGAAAAGCTCCTCTATGGAGAGAGTTGAGCAATTCCAAAGCATCAATGTGGACCGTTGTACTCTATTTAGTGCTCTTAAAAGTCTAACTTGCTAGTTGAGCCTTCGTGCCACGTTTCGTAAGGTAAAGACGCGAATAGACCAAGTTATGTCTCAAATTGCACAAAAACGTGAAAAGCTCCTCTATGGAGAGAGTTGAGCAATTCCAAAGCATCAATGTGGACCGTTGTACTCTATTTAGTGCTCTTAAAATTCTAACTTGCTAGTTGAGCATTCGTGCCACGTTTCGTAAGGTAAAGACGCGAATAGACCAAGTTATGTCTCAAATTACACAAAAACGTGAAAAGCTCCTCTATGGAGAGAGTTAAGCAATTCCAAAGCATCAATGTGGACCTTTGTACTCTATTTAGTGCTCTTAAAAGTCTAACTTGCTAGTTGAGCATTCGTGCCACGTTTTGTAAGGTAAAGACGTGAATAGACCAAGTTATGTTTGGAATTGCACAAAAACGTGAAAAGCTCCTCTATGGAGAGAGTTGAGCAATTCCAAAGCATCAATGTGGACCATTGTATTCTATTTAGTGCTCTTAAAAGTTTAACTTGCTACTTGAGCCTTCGTGCCACGTTTCGTAAGGTAAACATGCGAATAGACCAAGTTATGTCTCGAATTGCACAAAAACGTGAAAAGCTCCTCTATGGAGAGAGTTGAGCAATTCCAAAGCATCAATGTGGACCGTTGTACTCTATTTAGTGCTCTTAAAAGTCTAACTTGCTAGTTGAGCCTTCGTGCCACGTTTCGTAAGGTAAAGACGCGAATAGACCAAGTTATGTCTCAAATTGCACAAAAACGTGAAAAGCTCCTCTATGGAGGGAGTTGAGCAATTCCAAAGCATCAATGTGGACCGTTGTACTCTATTTAGTGCTCTTAAAAGTCTAACTTGCTAGTTGAGCCTTCGTGCCACGTTTCGTAAGGTAAATATAGCGAATAGACCAAGTTATGTCTCGAATTGCACAAAAACGTGAAAAGCTCCTCTATGGAGAGAGTTGAGCAATTCCAAAGCATCAATGTGGACCGTTGTACTCTATTTAGTGCTATTAAAAGTCTAACTTGCTAGTTGAGCCTTCGTGCCACGTTTCGTAAGGTAAAGACGCGAATAGACCAAGTTATGTTTGAAATTGCACAAAAACGTGAAAAGCTCCTCTATGGAGAGAGTTGAGCAATTCCAAAGCATCAATGTGGACCGTTGTACTTCTATTTAGTGCTCTTAAAAGTCTAACTTGCTACTTGAGCCTTCGTGCCACGTTTCGTAAGGTAAATATGCGAATAGACCAAGTTATGTCTCGAATTGCACAAAAACGTGAAAAGCTCCTATATGGAGAGAGTTGACCAATTCCAAAGCATCAATGTGGACCGTTGTACTCTATTTAGTGCTATTAAAAGGTCTAACTTGCTAGTTGAGCCTTCAGTGCCACGTTTCGTAAGGTAAAGACGCGAATAGACCAAGTTATGTTTGGAATTGCACAAAAACGTGAAAAGCTCCTCTATGGAGAGAGTTGAGCAATTCCAAAGCATCAATGTGGACCGTTGTATTCCTATTTAGTGCTCTTAAAAGTCTAACTTGCTACTTGAGCCTTCGTGCCACGTTTCGTAAGGTAAATATGCGAATAGACCAAGTTATGTCTCGAATTGCACAAAAACGTGAAAAGCTCCTCTATGGAGAGAGTTGAGCAATTCCAAAGCATCAATGTGGACCGTTGTACTCTATTTAGTGCTCTTAAAAGTCTAACTTGCTAGTTGAGCCTTCGTGCCACGTTTCGTAAGGTAAAGACGCGAATAGACCAAGTTATGTCTCAAATTGCACAAAAACGTGAAAAGCTCCTCTATGGAGAGAGTTGAGCAATTCCAAAGCATCAATGTGGACCGTTGTACTCTATTTAGTGCGCTTAAAAGTCTAACTTGCTAGTTGAGCCTTCGTGCCACGTTTCGTAAGGTAAAGACGCGAATAGACCAAGTTATGTCTCGAATTGCACAAAAACGTGAAAAGCTCCTCTATGGAGAGAGTTGAGCAATTCCAAAGCATCAATGTGGACCGTTGTACTCTATTTAGTGCTCTTAAAAGTCTAACTTGCTAGTTGAGCCTTCGTGCCACGTTTCGTAAGGTAAACATGCGAATAGACCAAGTTATGTCTCGAATTGCACAAAAACGTGAAAAGCTCCTCTATGGAGAGAGTTGAGCAATTCCAAAGCATCAATGTGGACCGTTGTACTCTATTTAGTGCTCTTAAAAGTCTAACTTGCTAGTTGAGCCTTCGTGCCACGTTTCGTAAGGTAAAGACGCGAATAGACCAAGTTATGTCTCAAATTGCACAAAAACGTGAAAAGCTCCTCAATGGAGAGAGTTTAGCAATTCCAAAGCATCAATGTGGACCGTTGTACTCTATTTAGTGCTCTTAAAAGTCTAACTTGCCAGTTGAGCCTTCGTGCCACGTTTCGTAAGGTAAAGACGCGAATAGACCAAGTTATGTCTCAAATTGCACAAAAACGTGAAAAGCTCCTCTATGGAGAGAGTTGAGAAATTCCAAAGCATCAATGTGGACCGTTGTATTCTATTTAGTGCTCTTAAAAGTCTAACTTGCTACTTGAGCCTTCGTGCCACGTTTTGTAAGGTAAATATGCGAATAGACCAAGTTATGTCTTGAATTGCACAAAAACGTGAAAAGCTCCTCTATGGAGAGAGTTGAGCAATTCCAAAGCATCAATGTGGACCGTTGTACTTTATTAGTGCTATTAAAATTCTAACTTGCTAGTTGAGCCTTCGTGCCACGTTTCGTAAGGTAAAGACGCGAATAGACCAAGTTATGTTTGAAATTGCACAAAAACGTGAATAGCTCCTCTATGGAGAGAGTTGAGCAATTCCAAAGCATCAATGTGGGCCGTTGTACTCTATATAGTGCTCTTAAAAGTCTAACTTGCTAGTTGAGCCTTCGTGCCACGTTTCGTAAGGTAAAGACGCGAATAGACCAAGTTATGTCTCGAATTAGCACAAAAACGTGAAAAGCTCCTCTATGGAGAGAGTTGAGCAATTCCAAAGCATCAATGTGGGCCGTTGTACTCTATATAGTGCTCTTAAAAGTCTAACTTGCTAGTTGAGCCTTCGTGCCACGTTTCGTAAGGTAAAGACGCGAATAGACCAAGTTATGCCTCGAATTGCACAAAAACGTGAAAAGCTCCTCTATGTAGAGAGTTGAGCAATTCCAAAGCATCAATGTGGACTGTTGTACTCTATTTAGTGCTCTTAAAAGTCTAACTTGCTAGTTGAGCATTCGTGCCACGTTTCGTAAGGTAAAGACGCGAATAGACCAAGTTATGTCTCGAAATTGCACAAAAACGTGAAAAGCTCCTCTATGGAGAGAGTTGAGCAATTCCAAAGCATCAATGTGGACCGTTGTACTCTATTTAGTGCTCTTAAAAGTCTAACTTGCTAGTTGAGCCTTCGTGCCACGTTTCGTAAGGTAAAGACTGCGAATAGACCAAGTTATGTCTCGAATTGCACAAAAACGTGAAAAGCTCCTCTATGGAGAGAGTTGAGCAATTCCAAAGCATCAATGTGGACCGTTGTACTCTATTTAGTGCTCTTAAAAGTCTAACTTGCTAGTTGAGCCTTCGTGCCACGTTTCGTAAGGTAAAGACGCGAATAGACCAAGTTATGTCTCAAATTGCACAAAAACGTGAAAAGCTCCTCTATGGAGAGAGTTGAGCTATTCCAAAGCATCAATGTGGACCGTTGTACTCTATTTAGTGCTCTTAAAAGTCTAACTTGCTAGTTGAGCCTTCGTGCCACGTTTCGTAAGGTAAATATGCGAATAGACCAAGTTATGTCTCGAATTGCACAAAAACGTGAAAAGCTCCTCTATGGAGAGAGTTGAGCAATTCCAAAGCATCAATGTGGACCGTTGTACTCTATTTAGTGCTCTTAAAAGTCTAACTTGCTAGTTGAGCCTTCGTGCCACATTTCGTAAGGTAAAGACGCGAATAGACCAAGTTATGTTTGGAATTGCACAAAAACGTGAAAAGCTTCTCTATGGAGAGAGTTGAGCAATTCCAAAGCATCAATGTGGACCGTTGTATTCTATTTAGTGCTCTTAAAAGTCTAACTTGCTACTTGAGCCTTCGTGCCACGTTTCGTAAGGTAAATATGCGAATAGACCAAGTTATGTCTCGAATTGCACAAAAACGTGAAAAGCTCCTCTATGGAGAGAGTTGAGCAATTCCAAAGCATCAATGTGGACCGTTGTACTTTATTTAGTGCTATTAAAAGTCTAACTTGCTAGTTAAGCCTTCAGTGCCACGTTTCGTAAGGTAAAGACGCGAATAGACCAAGTTATGTCTTGGAATTGCACAAAAACGTGAAAAGCTCCTCTATGGAGAGAGTTGAGCAATTCCAAAGCATCAATGTGGACCGTTGTACTTCTATTTAGTGCTCTTAAAAGTCTAACTTGCTACTTGAGCCTTCGTGCCACGTTTCGTAAGGTAAATATGCGAATAGACCAAGTTATGTCTCGAATTGCACAAAAACGTGAAAAGCTCCTCTATGGAGAGAGTTGAGCAATTCCAAAGCATCAATGTGGGCCGTTGTACTCTATATAGTGCTCTTAAAAGTCTAACTTGCTAGTTGAGCCTTCGTGCCACGTTTCGTAAGGTAAAGACGCGAATAGACCAAGTGATGTCTCAAATTGCACAAAAACGATGAAAAGCTCCTCTATGGAGAGAGTTGAGCAATTCCAAAGCATCAATGTGGACCGTTGTACTCTATTTAGTGCTCTTAAAAGTCTAACTTGCTAGTTGAGCCTTCGTGCCACGTTTCGTAAGGTAAAGACGCGAATAGACCAAGTTATGTCTCAAATTGCACAAAAACGTGAAAAGCTCCTCTATGGAGAGAGTTGAGCAATTCCAAAGCATCAATGTGGACCGTTGTACTCTATTTAGTGCTCTTAAAAGTCTAACTTGCTAGTTGAGCCTTCGTGCCACGTTTCGTAAGGTAAAGACGCGAATAGACCAAGTTATGTCTCAAATTGCACAAAAACGTGAAAAGCTCCTCTATGGAGAGAGTTGAGCAATTCCAAAGCATCAATGTGGACCGTTGTACTCTATTTAGTGCTCTTAAAAGTCTAACTTGCTAGTTGAGCCTTCGTGCCACGTTTCGTAAGGTAAAGACGCGAATAGACCAAGTTATGTCTCAAATTGCACAAAAACGTGAAAAGCTCCTCTATGGAGAGAGTTGAGCAATTCCAAAGCATCAATGTGGACCGTTGTATTCTATTTAGTGCTCTTAAAAGTCTAACTTGCTACTTGAGCCTTCGTGCCACGTTTCGTAAGGTAAATATGCGAATAGACCAAGTTATGTCTCGAATTGCACAAAAACGTGAAAAGCTCCTCTATGGAGAGAGTTGAGCAATTCCAAAGCATCAATGTGGACCGTTGTACTCTATTTAGTGCTCTTAAAAGTCTAACTTGCTAGTTGAGCCTTCGTGCCACGTTTCGTAAGGTAAAGACGCGAATAGACCAAGTTATGTCTCAAATTGCACAAAAACGTGAAAAGCTCCTCTATGGAGAGAGTTGAGCAATTCCAAAGCATCAATGTGGACCGTTGTACTCTATTTAGTGCTCTTAAAAGTCTAACTTGCTAGTTGAGCCTTCGTGCCACGTTTCGTAAGGTAAAGACGCGAATAGACCAAGTTATGTCTCAAATTGCACAAAAACGTGAAAAGCTCCTCTATGGAGAGAGTTGAGCAATTCCAAAGCATCAATGTGGACCGTTGTACTCTATTTAGTGCTCTTAAAAGTCTAACTTGCTAGTTGAGCCTTCGTGCCACGTTTCGTAAGGTAAATATGCGAATAGACCAAGTTATGTCTCGAATTGCACAAAAACGTGAAAAGCTCCTCTATGGAGAGAGTTGAGCAATTCCAAAGCATCAATGTGGACCGTTGTACTCTATTTAGTGCTCTTAAAAGTCTAACTTGCTAGTTGAGCCTTCGTGCCACGTTTCGTAAGGTAAAGACGCGAATAGACCAAGTTATGTCTCGAATTGCACAAAAACGTGAAAAGCTCCTCTATGGAGAGAGTTGAGCAATTCCAAAGCATCAATGTGGACCGTTGTACTCTATTTAGTGCTCTTAAAAGTCTAACTTGCTAGTTGAGCCTTCGTGCCACGTTTCGTAAGGTAAATATGCGAATAGACCAAGTTATGTCTCGAATTGCACAAAAACGTGAAAAGCTCCTCTATGGAGAGAGTTGAGCAATTCCAAAGCATCAATGTGGACCGTTGTACTCTATTTAGTGCTCTTAAAAGTCTAACTTGCTAGTTGAGCCTTCGTGCCACGTTTCGTAAGGTAAAGACGCGAATAGACCAAGTTATGTCTCGAATTGCACAAAAACGTGAAAAGCTCCTCTATGGAGAGAGTTGAGCAATTCCAAAGCATCAATGTGGACCGTTGTACTTCTATTTAGTGCTCTTAAAAGTCTAACTTGCTAGTTGAGCCTTCGTGCCACGTTTCGTAAGGTAAATATGCGAATAGACCAAGTTATGTCTCGAATTGCACAAAAACGTGAAAAGCTCCTCTATGGAGAGAGTTGAGCAATTCCAAAGCATCAATGTGGACCGTTGTACTCTATTTAGTGCTCTTAAAAGTCTAACTTGCTAGTTGAGCCTTCGTGCCACGTTTCGTAAGGTAAAGACGCGAATAGACCAAGTTATGTCTCAAATTGCACAAAAACGTGAAAAGCTCCTCTATGGAGAGAGTTGAGCAATTCCAAAGCATCAATGTGGACCGTTGTACTCTATTTAGTGCTCTTAAAAGTCTAACTTGCTAGTTGAGCCTTCGTGCCACGTTTCGTAAGGTAAAGACGCGAATAGACCAAGTTATGTCTCAAATTGCACAAAAACGTGAAAAGCTCCTCTATGGAGAGAGTTGAGCAATTCCAAAGCATCAATGTGGACCGTTGTACTCTATTTAGTGCTCTTAAAAGTCTAACTTGCTAGTTGAGCCTTCGTGCCACGTTTCGTAAGGTAAAGACGCGAATAGACCAAGTTATGTCTCAAATTGCACAAAAACGTGAAAAGCTCCTCTATGGAGAGAGTTGAGCAATTCCAAAGCATCAATGTGGACCTTTGTACTCTATTTAGTGCTCTTAAAAGTCTAACTTGCTAGTTGAGCCTTCGTGCCACGTTTCGTAAGGTAAAGACGCGAATAGACCAAGTTATGTTTGGAATTGCACAAAAACGTGAAAAGCTCCTCTATGGAGAGAGTTGAGCAATTCCAAAGCATCAATGTGGACCGTTGTACTCTATTTAGTGCTCTTAAAAGTCTAACTTGCTACTTGAGCCTTCGTGCCACGTTTCGTAAGGTAAACATGCGAATAGACCAAGTTATGTCTCGAATTGCACAAAAACGTGAAAAGCTCCTCTATGGAGAGAGTTGAGCAATTCCAAAGCATCAATGTGGACCGTTGTACTCTATTAGTGCTCTTAAAAGTCTAACTTGCTAGTTGAGCCTTCGTGCCACGTTTCGTAAGGTAAAGACGCGAATAGACCAAGTTATGTCTCAAATTGCACAAAAACGTGAAAAGCTCCTCTATGGAGAGAGTTGAGCAATTCCAAAGCATAAATGTGGACCGTTGTACTCTATTTAGTGCTCTTAAAAGTCTAACTAGCTAGTTTAGCCTTCGTGCCACATTTCGTCAGGTAAACACGCGAATAGACCACGTTATGTCTCAAATTGCACAAAAACGTGAAAAGCTCATCTATGGAGAGAGTTGAACAATTTCAAAGCATCAATGTGGACCGTTGTACTCTATTTAGTGCTCTTAAAAGTCTAACTTGCTAGTTGAGCCTTCGTGCCACGTTTCGTATGGTAAATATGCGAATAGACCAAGTTATGTCTCGAATTGCACAAAAACGTGAAAAGCTCCTCTATGGAGAGAGTTGAGCAATTCCAAAGCATCAATGTGGACCGTTGTACTCTATTTAGTGCTCTTAAAAGTCTAACTTGCTAGTTGAGCCTTCGTGCCACGTTTCGTATGGTAAAGACGCGAATAGACCAAGTTATGTCTCAAATTGCACAAAAACGTGAAAAGCTCCTCTATGGAGAGAGTTGAGCAATTCCAAAGCATCAATGTGGACCGTTGTACTCTATTTAGTGCTCTTAAAAGTCTAACTTGCTAGTTGAGCCTTCGTGCCACGTTTCGTAAGGTAAAGACGCGAATAGACCAAGTTATGTCTCAAATTGCACAAAAACGTGAAAAGCTCCTCTATGGAGAGAGTTGAGCAATTCCAAAGCATCAATGTGGACCGTTGTACTCTATTTAGTGCTCTTAAAAGTCTAACTTGCTAGTTGAGCCTTCGTGCCACGTTTCGTAAGGTAAATATGCGAATAGACCAAGTTATGTCTCGAATTGCACAAAAACGTGAAAAGCTCCTCTATGGAGAGAGTTGAGCAATTCCAAAGCATCAATGTGGACCGTTGTACTCTATTTAGTGCTCTTAAAAGTCTAACTTGCTAGTTGAGCCTTCGTGCCACGTTTCGTAAGGTAAAGACGCGAATAGACCAAGTTATGTCTCGAATTGCACAAAAACGTGAAAAGCTCCTCTATGGAGAGAGTTGAGCAATTCCAAAGCATCAATGTGGACCGTTGTACTCTATTTAGTGCTCTTAAAAGTCTAACTTGCTAGTTGAGCCTTCGTGCCACGTTTCGTAAGGTAAAGACGCGAATAGACCAAGTTATGTCTCAAATTGCACAAAAACGTGAAAAGCTCCTCTATGGAGAGAGTTGAGCAATTCCAAAGCATCAATGTGGACCGTTGTACTCTATTTAGTGCTCTTAAAAGTCTAACTTGCTAGTTGAGCCTTCGTGCCACGTTTCGTAAGGTAAAGACGCGAATAGACCAAGTTATGTCTCAAATTGCACAAAAACGTGAAAAGCTCCTCTATGGAGAGAGTTGAGCAATTCCAAAGCATCAATGTGGACCGTTGTACTCTATTTAGTGCTCTTAAAAGTCTAACTTGCTAGTTGAGCCTTCGTGCCACGTTTCGTAAGGTAAATATGCGAATAGACCAAGTTATGTCTCGAATTGCACAAAAACGTGAAAAGCTCCTCTATGGAGAGAGTTGAGCAATTCCAAAGCATCAATGTGGGACCGTTGTACTCTATTTAGTGCTCTTAAAAGTCTAACTTGCTAGTTGAGCCTTCGTGCCACGTTTCGTAAGGTAAAGACGCGAATAGACCAAGTTATGTCTCGAATTGCACAAAAACGTGAAAAGCTCCTCTATGGAGAGAGTTGAGCAATTCCAAAGCATCAATGTGGACCGTTGTACTCTATTTAGTGCTCTTAAAAGTCTAACTTGCTAGTTGAGCCTTCGTGCCACGTTTCGTAAGGTAAAGACGCGAATAGACCAAGTTATGTCTCAAATTGCACAAAAACGTGAAAAGCTCCTCTATGGAGAGAGTTGAGCAATTCCAAAGCATCAATGTGGACCGTTGTACTCTATTTAGTGCTCTTAAAAGTCTAACTTGCTAGTTGAGCCTTCGTGCCACGTTTCGTAAGGTAAAGACGCGAATAGACCAAGTTATGTCTCAAATTGCACAAAAACGTGAAAAGCTCCTCTATGGAGAGAGTTGAGCAATTCCAAAGCATCAATGTGGACCGTTGTACTCTATTTAGTGCTCTTAAAAGTCTAACTTGCTAGTTGAGCCTTCGTGCCACGTTTCGTAAGGTAAATATGCGAATAGACCAAGTTATGTCTCGAATTGCACAAAAACGTGAAAAGCTCCTCTATGGAGAGAGTTGAGCAATTCCAAAGCATCAATGTGGACCGTTGTACTCTATTTAGTGCTCTTAAAAGTCTAACTTGCTAGTTGAGCCTTCGTGCCACGTTTCGTAAGGTAAAGACGCGAATAGACCAAGTTATGTCTCGAATTGCACAAAAACGTGAAAAGCTCCTCTATGGAGAGAGTTGAGCAATTCCAAAGCATCAATGTGGACCGTTGTACTCTATTTAGTGCTCTTAAAAGTCTAACTTGCTAGTTGAGCCTTCGTGCCACGTTTCGTAAGGTAAATACGCGAATAGACCAAGTTATGTCTCAAATTGCACAAAAACGTGAAAAGCTCCTCTATGGAGAGAGTTGAGCAATTCCAAAGCATCAATGTGGACCGTTGTACTCTATTTAGTGCTCTTAAAAGTCTAACTTGCTAGTTGAGCCTTCGTGCCACGTTTCGTAAGGTAAAGACGCGAATAGACCAAGTTATGTCTCAAATTGCACAAAAACGTGAAAAGCTCCTCTATGGAGAGAGTTGAGCAATTCCAAAGCATCAATGTGGACCGTTGTACTCTATTTAGTGCTCTTAAAAGTCTAACTTGCTAGTTGAGCCTTCGTGCCACGTTTCGTAAGGTAAATATGCGAATAGACCAAGTTATGTCTCGAATTGCACAAAAACGTGAAAAGCTCCTCTATGGAGAGAGTTGAGCAATTCCAAAGCATCAATGTGGACCGTTGTACTCTATTTAGTGCTCTTAAAAGTCTAACTTGCTAGTTGAGCCTTCGTGCCACGTTTCGTAAGGTAAAGACGCGAATAGACCAAGTTATGTCTCGAATTGCACAAAAACGTGAAAAGCTCCTCTATGGAGAGAGTTGAGCAATTCCAAAGCATCAATGTGGACCGTTGTACTCTATTTAGTGCTCTTAAAAGTCTAACTTGCTACTTGAGCCTTCGTGCCACGTTTCGTAAGGTAAATATGCGAATAGACCAAGTTATGTCTCGAATTGCACAAAAACGTGAAAAGCTCCTCTATGGAGAGAGTTGAGCAATTCCAAAGCATCAATGTGGACCGTTGTACTCTATTTAGTGCTCTTAAAAGTCTAACTTGCTAGTTGAGCCTTCGTGCCACGTTTCGTAAGGTAAAGACGCGAATAGACCAAGTTATGTCTCAAATTGCACAAAAACGTGAAAAGCTCCTCTATGGAGAGAGTTGAGCAATTCCAAAGCATCAATGTGGACCGTTGTACTCTATTTAGTGCTCTTAAAAGTCTAACTTGCTAGTTGAGCCTTCGTGCCACGTTTCGTAAGGTAAATGACGCGAATAGACCAAGTTATGTCTCGAATTGCACAAAAACGTGAAAAGCTCCTCTATGGAGAGAGTTGAGCAATTCCAAAGCATCAATGTGGACCGTTGTACTCTATTTAGTGCTCTTAAAAGTCTAACTTGCTAGTTGAGCTATTCGTGCCACGTTTCGTAAGGTAAAGACGCGAATAGACCAAGTTATGTCTCAAATTGCACAAAAACGTGAAAAGCTCCTCTATGGAGAGAGTTGAGCAATTCCAAAGCATCAATGTGGACCGTTGTACTCTATTTAGTGCTCTTAAAAGTCTAACTTGCTAGTTGAGCCTTCGTGCCACGTTTCGTAAGGTAAAGACGCGAATAGACCAAGTTATGTCTCGAATTGCACAAAAACGTGAAAAGCTCCTCTATGGAGAGAGTTGAGCAATTCCAAAGCATCAATGTGGACCGTTGTACTCTATTTAGTGCTCTTAAAAGTCTAACTTGCTAGTTGAGCCTTCGTGCCACGTTTCGTAAGGTAAATATGCGAATAGACCAAGTTATGTCTCGAATTGCACAAAAACGTGAAAAGCTCCTCTATGGAGAGAGTTGAGCAATTCCAAAGCATCAATGTGGACCGTTGTACTCTATTTAGTGCTCTTAAAAGTCTAACTTGCCTAGTTGAGCCTTCGTGCCACGTTTCGTAAGGTAAAGACGCGAATAGACCAAGTTATGTCTCGAATTGCACAAAAATCGTGAAAAGCTCCTCTATGGAGAGAGTTGAGCAATTCCAAAGCATCAATGTGGACCGTTGTACTCTATTTAGTGCTCTTAAAGTCTAACTTGCTAGTTGAGCCTTCGTGCCACGTTTCGTAAGGTAAAGACGCGAATAGACCAAGTTATGTCTCGAAATTGCACAAAAACGTGAAAAGCTCCTCTATGGAGAGAGTTGAGCAATTCCAAAGCATCAATGTGGACCGTTGTACTTCTATTTAGTGCTCTTAAAAGTCTAACTTGCTACTTGAGCCTTCGTGCCACGTTTCGTAAGGTAAATATGCGAATAGACCAAGTTATGTCTCGAATTGCACAAAAACGTGAAAAGCTCCTCTATGGAGAGAGTTGAGCAATTCCAAAGCATCAATGTGGACCGTTGTACTCTATTTAGTGCTCTTAAAAGTCTAACTTGCTAGTTGAGCCTTCGTGCCACGTTTCGTAAGGTAAAGACGCGAATAGACCAAGTTATGTCTCGAAATTGCACAAAAACGTGAAAAGCTCCTCTATGGAGAGAGTTGAGCAATTCCAAAGCATCAATGTGGACCGTTGTACTCTATTTAGTGCTCTTAAAAGTCTAACTTGCTAGTTGAGCCTTCGTGCCACGTTTCGTAAGGTAAAGACGCGAATAGACCAAGTTATGTCTCGAAATTGCACAAAAACGTGAAAAGCTCCTCTATGGAGAGAGTTGAGCAATTCCAAAGCATCAATGTGGACCGTTGTACTCTATTTAGTGCTCTTAAAAGTCTAACTTGCTAGTTGAGCCTTCGTGCCACGTTTCGTAAGGTAAAGACGCGAATAGACCAAGTTATGTCTCAAATTGCACAAAAACGTGAAAAGCTCCTCTATGGAGAGAGTTGAGCAATTCCAAAGCATCAATGTGGACCGTTGTACTCTATTTAGTGCTCTTAAAAGTCTAACTTGCTAGTTGAGCCTTCGTGCCACGTTTCGTAAGGTAAAGACGCGAATAGACCAAGTTATGTCTCAAATTGCACAAAAACGTGAAAAGCTCCTCTATGGAGAGAGTTGAGCAATTCCAAAGCATCAATGTGGACCGTTGTACTCTATTTAGTGCTCTTAAAAGTCTAACTTGCTAGTTGAGCCTTCGTGCCACGTTTCGTAAGGTAAATATGCGAATAGACCAAGTTATGTCTCGAATTGCACAAAAACGTGAAAAGCTCCTCTATGGAGAGAGTTGAGCAATTCCAAAGCATCAATGTGGACCGTTGTACTCTATTTAGTGCTCTTAAAAGTCTAACTTGCTAGTTGAGCCTTCGTGCCACGTTTCGTAAGGTAAAGACGCGAATAGACCAAGTTATGTCTCAAATTGCACAAAAACGTGAAAAGCTCCTCTATGGAGAGAGTTGAGCAATTCCAAAGCATCAATGTGGACCGTTGTACTCTATTTAGTGCTCTTAAAAGTCTAACTTGCTAGTTGAGCCTTCGTGCCACGTTTCGTAAGGTAAAGACGCGAATAGACCAAGTTATGTCTCGAATTGCACAAAAACGTGAAAAGCTCCTCTATGGAGAGAGTTGAGCAATTCCAAAGCATCAATGTGGACCGTTGTACTCTATTTAGTGCTCTTAAAAGTCTAACTTGCTAGTTGAGCCTTCGTGCCACGTTTCGTAAGGTAAAGACGCGAATAGACCAAGTTATGTCTCGAATTGCACAAAAACGTGAAAAGCTCCTCTATGGAGAGAGTTGAGCAATTCCAAAGCATCAATGTGGACCGTTGTACTCTATTTAGTGCTCTTAAAAGTCTAACTTGCTAGTTGAGCCTTCGTGCCACGTTTCGTAAGGTAAAGACGCGAATAGACCAAGTTATGTCTCAAATTGCACAAAAACGTGAAAAGCTCCTCTATGGAGAGAGTTGAGCAATTCCAAAGCATCAATGTGGACCGTTGTACTCTATTTAGTGCTCTTAAAAGTCTAACTTGCTAGTTGAGCCTTCGTGCCACGTTTCGTAAGGTAAAGACGCGAATAGACCAAGTTATGTCTCAAATTGCACAAAAACGTGAAAAGCTCCTCTATGGAGAGAGTTGAGCAATTCCAAAGCATCAATGTGGACCGTTGTACTCTATTTAGTGCTCTTAAAAGTCTAACTTGCTAGTTGAGCCTTCGTGCCACGTTTCGTAAGGTAAAGACGCGAATAGACCAAGTTATGTCTCGAATTGCACAAAAACGTGAAAAGCTCCTCTATGGAGAGAGTTGAGCAATTCCAAAGCATCAATGTGGACCGTTGTACTCTATTTAGTGCTCTTAAAAGTCTAACTTGCTAGTTGAGCCTTCGTGCCACGTTTCGTAAGGTAAATATGCGAATAGACCAAGTTATGTCTCGAATTGCACAAAAACGTGAAAAGCTCCTCTATGGAGAGAGTTGAGCAATTCCAAAGCATCAATGTGGACCGTTGTACTCTATTTAGTGCTCTTAAAAGTCTAACTTGCTAGTTGAGCCTTCGTGCCACGTTTCGTAAGGTAAAGACGCGAATAGACCAAGTTATGTCTCGAATTGCACAAAAACGTGAAAAGCTCCTCTATGGAGAGAGTTGAGCAATTCCAAAGCATCAATGTGGACCGTTGTACTCTATTTAGTGCTCTTAAAAGTCTAACTTGCTAGTTGAGCCTTCGTGCCACGTTTCGTAAGGTAAAGACGCGAATAGACCAAGTTATGTCTCGAAATTGCACAAAAACGTGAAAAGCTCCTCTATGGAGAGAGTTGAGCAATTCCAAAGCATCAATGTGGACCGTTGTACTCTATTTAGTGCTCTTAAAAGTCTAACTTGCTAGTTGAGCCTTCGTGCCACGTTTCGTAAGGTAAATATGCGAATAGACCAAGTTATGTCTCGAATTGCACAAAAACGTGAAAAGCTCCTCTATGGAGAGAGTTGAGCAATTCCAAAGCATCAATGTGGACCGTTGTACTCTATTTAGTGCTCTTAAAAGTCTAACTTGCTAGTTGAGCCTTCGTGCCACGTTTCGTAAGGTAAAGACGCGAATAGACCAAGTTATGTCTCGAAATTGCACAAAAACGTGAAAAGCTCCTCTATGGAGAGAGTTGAGCAATTCCAAAGCATCAATGTGGGACCGTTGTACTCTATTTAGTGCTCTTAAAAGTCTAACTTGCTAGTTGAGCCTTCGTGCCACGTTTCGTAAGGTAAAGACGCGAATAGACCAAGTTATGTCTCAAATTGCACAAAAACGTGAAAAGCTCCTCTATGGAGAGAGTTGAGCAATTCCAAAGCATCAATGTGGACCGTTGTACTCTATTTAGTGCTCTTAAAAGTCTAACTTGCTAGTTGAGCCTTCGTGCCACGTTTCGTAAGGTAAAGACGCGAATAGACCAAGTTATGTCTCAAATTGCACAAAAACGTGAAAAGCTCCTCTATGGAGAGAGTTGAGCAATTCCAAAGCATCAATGTGGACCGTTGTACTCTATTTAGTGCTCTTAAAAGTCTAACTTGCTAGTTGAGCCTTCGTGCCACGTTTCGTAAGGTAAAGACGCGAATAGACCAAGTTATGTCTCGAATTGCACAAAAACGTGAAAAGCTCCTCTATGGAGAGAGTTGAGCAATTCCAAAGCATCAATGTGGACCGTTGTACTCTATTTAGTGCTCTTAAAAGTCTAACTTGCTAGTTGAGCCTTCGTGCCACGTTTCGTAAGGTAAAGATGCGAATAGACCAAGTTATGTCTCGAATTGCACAAAAACGTGAAAAGCTCCTCTATGGAGAGAGTTGAGCAATTCCAAAGCATCAATGTGGACCGTTGTACTCTATTTAGTGCTCTTAAAAGTCTAACTTGCTAGTTGAGCCTTCGTGCCACGTTTCGTAAGGTAAAGACGCGAATAGACCAAGTTATGTCTCAAATTGCACAAAAACGTGAAAAGCTCCTCTATGGAGAGAGTTGAGCAATTCCAAAGCATCAATGTGGACCGTTGTACTCTATTTAGTGCTCTTAAAAGTCTAACTTGCTAGTTGAGCCTTCGTGCCACGTTTCGTAAGGTAAAGACGCGAATAGACCAAGTTATGTCTCGAAATTGCACAAAAACGTGAAAAGCTCCTCTATGGAGAGAGTTGAGCAATTCCAAAGCATCAATGTGGACCGTTGTACTCTATTTAGTGCTCTTAAAAGTCTAACTTGCTAGTTGAGCCTTCGTGCCACGTTTCGTAAGGTAAAGACGCGAATAGACCAAGTTATGTCTCGAATTGCACAAAAACGTGAAAAGCTCCTCTATGGAGAGAGTTGAGCAATTCCAAAGCATCAATGTGGACCGTTGTACTCTATTTAGTGCTCTTAAAAGTCTAACTTGCTAGTTGAGCCTTCGTGCCACGTTTTGTAAGGTAAATATGCGAATAGACCAAGTTATGTCTCGAATTGCACAAAACGTGAAAAGCTCCTCTATGGAGAGAGTTGAGCAATTCCAAAGCATCAATGTGGACCGTTGTACTCTATTTAGTGCTCTTAAAAGTCTAACTTGCTAGTTGAGCCTTCGTGCCACGTTTCGTAAGGTAAAGACGCGAATAGACCAAGTTATGCCTCAAATTGCACAAAAACGTGAAAAGCTCCTCTATGGAGAGAGTTGAGCAATTCCAAAGCATCAATGTGGACCGTTGTACTCTATTTAGTGCTCTTAAAAGTCTAACTTGCTAGTTGAGCCTTCGTGCCACGTTTCGTAAGGTAAAGACGCGAATAGACCAAGTTATGTCTCGAATTGCACAAAAACGTGAAAAGCTCCTCTATGGAGAGAGTTGAGCAATTCCAAAGCATCAATGTGGACCGTTGTACTCTATTTAGTGCTCTTAAAAGTCTAACTTGCTAGTTGAGCCTTCGTGCCACGTTTCGTAAGGTAAAGACGCGAATAGACCAAGTTATGTCTCGAAATTGCACAAAAACGTGAAAAGCTCCTCTATGGAGAGAGTTGAGCAATTCCAAAGCATCAATGTGGACCGTTGTACTCTATTTAGTGCTCTTAAAAGTCTAACTTGCTAGTTGAGCATTCGTGCCACGTTTCGTAAGGTAAAGACGCGAATAGACCAAGTTATGTCTCGAATTGCACAAAAACGTGAAAAGCTCCTCTATGGAGAGAGTTGAGCAATTCCAAAGCATCAATGTGGACCGTTGTACTCTATTTAGTGCTCTTAAAAGTCTAACTTGCTAGTTGAGCCTTCGTGCCACGTTTCGTAAGGTAAATATGCGAATAGACCAAGTTATGTCTCGAATTGCACAAAAACGTGAAAAGCTCCTCTATGGAGAGAGTTGAGCAATTCCAAAGCATCAATGTGGACCGTTGTACTCTATCTAGTGCTCTTAAAAGTCTAACTTGCTAGTTGAGCCTTCGTGCCACGTTTCGTAAGGTAAAGACGCGAATAGACCAAGTTATGTCTCAAATTGCACAAAAACGTGAAAAGCTCCTCTATGGAGAGAGTTGAGCAATTCCAAAGCATCAATGTGGACCGTTGTACTCTATTTAGTGCTCTTAAAAGTCTAACTTGCTAGTTGAGCCTTCGTGCCACGTTTCGTAAGGTAAAGACGCGAATAGACCAAGTTATGTCTCAAATTGCACAAAAACGTGAAAAGCTCCTCTATGGAGAGAGTTGAGCAATTCCAAAGCATCAATGTGGACCGTTGTACTCTATTTAGTGCTCTTAAAAGTCTAACTTGCTAGTTGAGCCTTCGTGCCACGTTTCGTAAGGTAAAGACGCGAATAGACCAAGTTATGTCTCAAATTGCACAAAAACGTGAAAAGCTCCTCTATGGAGAGAGTTGAGCAATTCCAAAGCATCAATGTGGACCGTTGTACTCTATTTAGTGCTCTTAAAAGTCTAACTTGCTAGTTGAGCCTTCGTGCCACGTTTCGTAAGGTAAAGACGCGAATAGACCAAGTTATGTCTCGAATTGCACAAAAACGTGAAAAGCTCCTCTATGGAGAGAGTTGAGCAATTCCAAAGCATCAATGTGGACCGTTGTACTCTATTTAGTGCTCTTAAAAGTCTAACTTGCTAGTTGAGCCTTCGTGCCACGTTTCGTAAGGTAAATATGCGAATAGACCAAGTTATGTCTCGAATTGCACAAAAACGTGAAAAGCTCCTCTATGGAGAGAGTTGAGCAATTCCAAAGCATCAATGTGGACCGTTGTACTCTATTTAGTGCTCTTAAAAGTCTAACTTGCTAGTTGAGCCTTCGTGCCACGTTTCGTAAGGTAAAGACGCGAATAGACCAAGTTATGTCTCAAATTGCACAAAAACGTGAAAAGCTCCTCTATGGAGAGAGTTGAGCAATTCCAAAGCATCAATGTGGACCGTTGTACTCTATTTAGTGCTCTTAAAAGTCTAACTTGCTAGTTGAGCATTCGTGCCACGTTTCGTAAGGTAAAGACGCGAATAGACCAAGTTATGTCTCGAATTGCACAAAAACGTGAAAAGCTCCTCTATGGAGAGAGTTGAGCAATTCCAAAGCATCAATGTGGACCGTTGTACTCTATTTAGTGCTCTTAAAAGTCTAACTTGCTAGTTGAGCCTTCGTGCCACGTTTCGTAAGGTAAATATGCGAATAGACCAAGTTATGTCTCGAATTGCACAAAAACGTGAAAAGCTCCTCTATGGAGAGAGTTGAGCAATTCCAAAGCATCAATGTGGACCGTTGTACTCTATTTAGTGCTCTTAAAAGTCTAACTTGCTAGTTGAGCCTTCGTGCCACGTTTCGTAAGGTAAAGACGCGAATAGACCAAGTTATGTCTCAAATTGCACAAAAACGTGAAAAGCTCCTCTATGGAGAGAGTTGAGCAATTCCAAAGCATCAATGTGGACCGTTGTACTCTATTTAGTGCTCTTAAAAGTCTAACTTGCTAGTTGAGCCTTCGTGCCACGTTTCGTAAGGTAAAGACGCGAATAGACCAAGTTATGTCTCAAATTGCACAAAAACGTGAAAAGCTCCTCTATGGAGAGAGTTGAGCAATTCCAAAGCATCAATGTGGACCGTTGTACTCTATTTAGTGCTCTTAAAAGTCTAACTTGCTAGTTGAGCCTTCGTGCCACGTTTCGTAAGGTAAATATGCGAATAGACCAAGTTATGTCTCGAATTGCACAAAAACGTGAAAAGCTCCTCTATGGAGAGAGTTGAGCAATTCCAAAGCATCAATGTGGACCGTTGTACTCTATTTAGTGCTCTTAAAAGTCTAACTTGCTAGTTGAGCATTCGTGCCACGTTTCGTAAGGTAAAGACGCGAATAGACCAAGTTATGTCTCGAATTGCACAAAAACGTGAAAAGCTCCTCTATGGAGAGAGTTGAGCAATTCCAAAGCATCAATGTGGACCGTTGTACTCTATTTAGTGCTCTTAAAAGTCTAACTTGCTAGTTGAGCCTTCGTGCCACGTTTCGTAAGGTAAAGACGCGAATAGACCAAGTTATGTCTCGAATTGCACAAAAACGTGAAAAGCTCCTCTATGGAGAGAGTTGAGCAATTCCAAAGCATCAATGTGGACCGTTGTACTCTATTTAGTGCTCTTGAAAGTCTAACTTGCTAGTTGAGCCTTCGTGCCACGTTTCGTAAGGTAAATATGCGAATAGACCAAGTTATGTCTCGAATTGCACAAAAACGTGAAAAGCTCCTCTATGGAGAGAGTTGAGCAATTCCAAAGCATCAATGTGGACCGTTGTACTCTATTTAGTGCTCTTAAAAGTCTAACTTGCTAGTTGAGCCTTCGTGCCACGTTTCGTAAGGTAAAGACGCGAATAGACCAAGTTATGTCTCGAATTGCACAAAAACGTGAAAAGCTCCTCTATGGAGAGAGTTGAGCAATTCCAAAGCATCAATGTGGACCGTTGTACTCTATTTAGTGCTCTTAAAAGTCTAACTTCCTAGTTGAGCCTTCGTGCCACGTTTCGTAAGGTAAAGACGCGAATAGACCAAGTTATGTCTCAAATTGCACAAAAACGTGAAAAGCTCGTCTATGGAGAGAGTTGAGCAATTCCAAAGCATCAATGTGGACCGTTGTACTCTATTTAGTGCTCTTAAAAGTCTAACTTGCTAGTTGAGCCTTCGTGCCACGTTTTCGTAAGGTAAATATGCGAATAGACCAAGTTATGTCTCGAATTGCACAAAAACGTGAAAAGCTCCTCTATGGAGAGAGTTGAGCAATTCCAAAGCATCAATGTGGACCGTTGTACTCTATTTAGTGCTCTTAAAAGTCTAACTTGCTAGTTGAGCCATCGTGCCACGTTTCGTAAGGTAAATATGCGAATAGACCAAGCTATGTCTCGAATTGCACAAAAACGTTAAAAGCTCCTCTATGGAGAGAGTTGAGCAATTCCAAAGCATCAATGTGGACCGTTGTACACTATTTAGTGCTCTTAAAAGTCTAACTTGCTAGTTGAGCCTTCGTGCCACGTTTTCGTAAGGTAAATATGCGAATAGACCAAGTTATGTCTCGAATTGCACAAAAACGTGAAAAGCTCCTCTATGGAGAGAGTTGAGCAATTCCAAAGCATCAATGTGGACCGTTGTACTCTATTTAGTGCTCTTAAAAGTCTAACTTGCTAGTTGAGCCTTCGTGCCACGTTTCGTAAGGTAAAGACGCGAATAGACCAAGTTATGTCTCGAATTGCACAAAAACGTGAAAAGCTCCTCTATGGAGAGAGTTGAGCAATTCCAAAGCATCAATGTGGACCGTTGTACTCTATTTAGTGCTCTTAAAAGTCTAACTTGCTAGTTGAGCCTTCGTGCCACGTTTCGTAAGGTAAAGACGCGAATAGACCAAGTTATGTCTCGAATTGCACAAAAACGTGAAAAGCTCCTCTATGGAGAGAGTTGAGCAATTCCAAAGCATCAATGTGGACCGTTGTACTCTATTTAGTGCTCTTAAAAGTCTAACTTGCTAGTTGAGCCTTCGTGCCACGTTTCGTAAGGTAAATATGCGAATAGACCAAGTTATGTCTCGAATTGCACAAAAACGTGAAAAGCTCCTCTATGGAGAGAGTTGAGCAATTCCAAAGCATCAATGTGGACCGTTGTACTCTATTTAGTGCTCTTAAAAGTCTAACTTGCTAGTTGAGCCTTCGTGCCACGTTTCGTAAGGTAAAGACGCGAATAGACCAAGTTATGTCTCGAATTGCACAAAAACGTGAAAAGCTCCTCTATGGAGAGAGTTGAGCAATTCCAAAGCATCAATGTGGACCGTTGTACTCTATTTAGTGCTCTTAAAAGTCTAACTTGCTAGTTGAGCCTTCGTGCCACGTTTCGTAAGGTAAAGACGCGAATAGACCAAGTTATGTCTCAAATTGCACAAAAACGTGAAAAGCTCCTCTATGGAGAGAGTTGAGCAATTCCAAAGCATCAATGTGGACCGTTGTACTCTATTTAGTGCTCTTAAAAGTCTAACTTGCTAGTTGAGCCTTCGTGCCACGTTTCGTAAGGTAAATATGCGAATAGACCAAGTTATGTCTCGAATTGCACAAAAACGTGAAAAGCTCCTCTATGGAGAGAGTTGAGCAATTCCAAAGCATCAATGTGGACCGTTGTACTCTATTTAGTGCTCTTAAAAGTCTAACTTGCTAGTTGAGCCTTCGTGCCACGTTTCGTAAGGTAAAGACGCGAATAGACCAAGTTATGTCTCGAATTGCACAAAAACGTGAAAAGCTCCTCTATGGAGAGAGTTGAGCAATTCCAAAGCATCAATGTGGACCGTTGTACTCTATTTAGTGCTCTTAAAAGTCTAACTTGCTAGTTGAGCCTTCGTGCCACGTTTCGTAAGGTAAAGACGCGAATAGACCAAGTTATGTCTCAAATTGCACAAAAACGTGAAAAGCTCCTCTATGGAGAGAGTTGAGCAATTCCAAAGCATCAATGTGGACCGTTGTACTCTATTTAGTGCTCTTAAAAGTCTAACTTGCTAGTTGAGCCTTCGTGCCACGTTTCGTAAGGTAAAGACGCGAATAGACCAAGTTATGTCTCAAATTGCACAATAACGTGAAAAGCTCCTCTATGGAGAGAGTTGAGCAATTCCAAAGCATCAATGTGGACCGTTGTACTCTATTTAGTGCTCTTAAAAGTCTAACTTGCTAGTTGAGCCTTCGTGCCACGTTTCGTTAGGTAAATATGCGAATAGACCAAGTTATGTTTGGAATTGCACAAAAACGTGAAAAGCTCCTCTATGGAGAGAGTTGAGCAATTCCAAAGCATCAATGTGGACCGTTGTACTCTATTTAGTGCTCTTAAAAGTCTAACTTGCTAGTTGAGCCTTCGTGCCACGTTTCGTAAGGTAAAGACGCGAATAGACCAAGTTATGTCTCGAATTGCACTAAAAACGTGAAAAGCTCCTCTATGGAGAGAGTTGAGCAATTCCAAAGCATCAATGTGGACCGTTGTACTCTATTTAGTGCTCTTAAAAGTCTAACTTGCTAGTTGAGCCTTCGTGCCACGTTTCGTAAGGTAAAGACGCGAATAGACCAAGTTATGTCTCAAATTGCACAAAAACGTGAAAAGCTCCTCTATGGAGAGAGTTGAGCAATTCCAAAGCATCAATGTGGACCGTTGTACTCTATTTAGTGCTCTTAAAAGTCTAACTTGCTAGTTGAGCCTTCGTGCCACGTTTCGTAAGGTAAAGACGCGAATAGACCAAGTTATGTCTCAAATTGCACAAAAACGTGAAAAGCTCCTCTATGGAGAGAGTTGAGCAATTCCAAAGCATCAATGTGGACCGTTGTACTCTATTTAGTGCTCTTAAAAGTCTAACTTGCTAGTTGAGCCTTCGTGCCACGTTTCGTAAGGTAAATATGCGAATAGACCAAGTTATGTCTCGAATTGCACAAAAACGTGAAAAGCTCCTCTATGGAGAGAGTTGAGCAATTCCAAAGCATCAATGTGGACCGTTGTACTCTATTTAGTGCTCTTAAAAGTCTAACTTGCTAGTTGAGCCTTCGTGCCACGTTTCGTAAGGTAAAGACGCGAATAGACCAAGTTATGTCTCGAATTGCACAAAAACGTGAAAAGCTCCTCTATGGAGAGAGTTGAGCAATTCCAAAGCATCAATGTGGACCGTTGTACTCTATTTAGTGCTCTTAAAAGTCTAACTTGCTAGTTGAGCATTCGTGCCACGTTTTCGTAAGGTAAAGACTGCGAATAGACCAAGTTATGTCTCGAATTGCACAAAAACGTGAAAAGCTCCTCTATGGAGAGAGTTGAGCAATTCCAAAGCATCAATGTGGACCGTTGTACTCTATTTAGTGCTCTTAAAAGTCTAACTTGCTAGTTGAGCCTTCGTGCCACGTTTCGTAAGGTAAATATGCGAATAGACCAAGTTATGTCTCGAATTGCACAAAAACGTGAAAAGCTCCTCTATGGAGAGAGTTGAGCAATTCCAAAGCATCAATGTGGACCGTTGTACTCTATTAGTGCTCTTAAAAGTCTAACTTGCTAGTTGAGCCTTCGTGCCACGTTTCGTAAGGTAAAGACGCGAATAGACCAAGTTATGTCTCAAATTGCACAAAAACGTGAAAAGCTCCTCTATGGAGAGAGTTGAGCAATTCCAAAGCATCAATGTGGACCGTTGTACTCTATTTAGTGCTCTTAAAAGTCTAACTTGCTAGTTGAGCCTTCGTGCCACGTTTCGTAAGGTAAAGACGCGAATAGACCAAGTTATGTCTCAAATTGCACAAAAACGTGAAAAGCTCCTCTATGGAGAGAGTTGAGCAATTCCAAAGCATCAATGTGGACCGTTGTACTCTATTTAGTGCTCTTAAAAGTCTAACTTGCTAGTTGAGCCTTCGTGCCACGTTTCGTAAGGTAAAGACGCGAATAGACCAAGTTATGTCTCAAATTGCACAAAAACGTGAAAAGCTCCTCTATGGAGAGAGTTGAGCAATTCCAAAGCATCAATGTGGACCGTTGTACTCTATTTAGTGCTCTTAAAAGTCTAACTTGCTAGTTGAGCCTTCGTGCCACGTTTCTGTAAGGTAAAGACGCGAATAGACCAAGTTATGTCTCGGAATTGCACAAAAACGTGAAAAGCTCCTCTATGGAGGAGAGTTAGAGCAATTCCAAAGCATCAATGTGGACCGTTGTATTCTATTTAGTGCTCTTCAAAGTCTAACTTGCTAATTGAGCCATCGTGCCACGTTTCGTAAGGTAAATATGCGAATGGACCAAGTTATGTCTCGAATTGCACAAAAATGTGAAAAGCTCCTCTATGGAGAGAGTTGAGCAATTCCAAAGAATCAATGTGGACCGTTGTACTCTATTTAGTGCTCTTAAAAGTCTAACTTGCTAGTTGAGCCTTCGTGCCACGTTTCGTAAGGTAAAGACGCGAATAGACCAAGTTATGTCTCAAATTGCACAAAAACGTGAAAAGCTCCTCTATGGAGAGAGTTGAGCAATTCCAAAGCATCAATGTGGACCTTTATACTCTATTTAAGTTCTCTTAAAAGTCTAACTTGCTAGTTGAGCATTCGTGCCACGTTTCGTAAGGTAAAGACGCGAATAGACCAAGTTATGTTCTGGAATTGCACAAAAACGTGAAAAGCTCCTCTATGGAGAGAGTTGAGCAATTCCAAAGCATCAATGTGGACCGTTGTACTTCTATTTAGTGCTCTTAAAAGTCTAACTTGCTAGTTGAGCCTTCGTGCCACGTTTCGTAAGGTAAATTGCGAATAGACCAAGTTATGTCTCGAATTGCACAAAAACTGTGAAAAGCTCCTCTATGGAGAGAGTTGAGCAATTCCAAAGCATCAATGTGGACCGTTGTACTCTATTTAGTGCTCTTAAAAGTCTAACTTGCTAGTTGAGCCTTCGTGCCACGTTTCGTAAGGTAAAGACGCGAATAGACCAAGTTATGTCTCCAATTGCACAAAAACGTGAAAAGCTCCTCCTATGGAGAGAGTTGAGCAATTCCAAAGCATCAATGTGGACCGTTGTACTCTATTTAGTGCTCTTAAAAGTCTAACTTGCTAGTTGAGCCTTCGTGCCACGTTTCGTAAGGTAAAGACGCGAATAGACCAATGTTATGTCTCAAATTGCACAAAAACGTGAAAAGCTCCTCTATGGAGAGAGTTGAGCAATTCCAAAGCATCAATGTGGGCAGTTGTACTCTATTTAGTGCTCTTAAAAGTCTAACTTGCTAGTTGAGCCATCGTGCCACTTTTCGTAAGGTAAATATGCGAATAGACCAAGTTATGTCTCGAAGTGCACAAAAACGTGAAAAGCTCCTCTATGGAGAGAGTTGAGCAATTCCAAAGCATCAATGTGGACCTTTGTACTCTATTTAGTGCTCTTAAAAGTCTAACTTGCTAGTTGAGCATTCGTGCCACGTTTTGTAAGGTAAAGACGCGAATTGACGAAGTTATGTTTGGAATTGCACAAAAACGTGAAAAGCTCCTCTATGGAGAGAGTTGAGCAATTCCAAAGCATCAATGTGGACCTTTGTACTCTATTTAATGCTCTTAAAAGTCTAACTTGCTAGTTGAGCATTCGAGCCACGTTTTGTAAGGTAAAGACGCGAATTGACCAAGTTATGTTTGGAATTGCACAAAAACGTGAAAAGCTCCTCTATGGAGAGAGTTGAGCAATTCCAAAGCATCAATGTGGACCGTTGTATTCTATTTAGTGCTCTTAAAAGTCTAACTTGCTACTTGAGCCTTCGTGCCACGTTTTGTAAGGTAAATATGCGAATAGACTAAGTTATGTCTCGAATTGCACAAAAACGTGAAAAGCTCCTCTATGGAGAGAGTTGAGCAATTCCAAAGCATCAATGTGGACCGTTGTACTCTATTTAGTGCTTTTAAAAGTATAACTTGCTAGTTGAGCCTTCGTGCCACGTTTTGTAAGGTAAAGACGCGAATTGACCAAGTTATGTTTGGAATTGCACAAAAACGTGAAAAGCTCCTCTATGGAGAGAGTTGAGCAATTCCAAAGCATCAATGTGGGCCGTTGTACTCTATATAGTGCTCTTAAAAGTCTAACTTGCTAGTTGAGCCTTCGTGCCACGTTTTGTAAGGTAAAGACTGCGAATAGACCAAGTTATGTCTCGAATTGCACAAAAACGTGAAAAGCTCCTCTATGGGGAGAGTTTAGCAATTCCAAAGCATCAATGTGGACCGTTGTACTCTATTTAGTGCTCTTAAAAGTCTAACTTGCTAGTTGAGTCTTCGTGCCACGTTTTGTAAGGTAAATATGCGAATAGACTAAGTTATGTCTCGAGTTGCACAAAAACGTGAAAAGCTCCTCTATGGAGAGAGTTGAGCAATTCCAAAGCATCAATGTGGACCGTTGTACTCTATTTAGTGCTCTTAAAAGTATAACTTGCTAGTTGAGCCTTCGTGCCACGTTTTGTAAGGTAAATATGCGAATAGACTAAGTTATGTCTCGAATGCACAAAAACGTGAAAAGCTCCTCTATGGAGAGAGTTGAGCAATTCCAAAGCATCAATGTGGACCGTTGTACTCTATTTAGTGCTCTTAAAAGTATAACTTGCTAGTTGAGCGTTCGTGCCACGTTTTGTAAGGTAAATATGCGAATAGGCCAAGTTATGTCTCGAATTGCACAAAAACGTGAAAAGCTCCTCTATGGAGAGAGTTGAGCAATTCCAAAGCATCAATGTGGACCGTTGTACTCTATTTAGTGCTCTTAAAAGTCTAACTTGCTAGTTGAGCCTTCATGCCACGTTTCGTAAGGTAAAGACGCAAATAGACCAAGTTATGTTTGAAATTACAGAAAAACGTGAAAAGCTCCTCTATGGAGAGAGTTGAGCAATTCCAAAGCATCAATGTGGGCCGTTGTACTCTATATAGTGCTCTTAAAAGTCTAACTTGCTAGTTGAGCCTTCGTGCCACGTTTCGTAAGGTAAAGACGCGAATAGACCAAGTTACGTCTCGAATTGCACAAAAACGTGAAAGCTCCTCTATGGAGAGAGTTGAGCAATTCCAAATCATCAATGTGGACCGTTGTACTCTATTTAGTGCTTTTAAAAGTCTAACTTGCTAGTTGAGCCTTCATGCCACGTTTGTAAGGTAAATATGCGAATAGACCAAGTTATGTCTCGAATTGCACAAAAACGTTAAAAGCTCCTCTATGGAGAGAGTTGAGAAATTCCAAAGCATCGATGTGGACCGTTGTACTCTATTTAGTGCTCTTAAAAGTCTAACTTGCTAGTGAGGGTTCATGCCACGTTTCGAAGGTAAAGACGCGAATAGACCAAGTTATGTCTCGAATTGCACAAAATCGTGAAAAGCTCATTTATGGAGAGAGGTTGAGCAATTCCAAAGCATCAATGGGGCCGTTGTACTCTATTTAGTGCTTAAAAGTACTAACTTGATAGTTGAGCCTTCGTGCCACGTTTAGTAAGGTAAAGACGCGAATAGACCAAGTTATGTCTCAAATTGCACAAAACGTGAAAAGCCCCTCTATGGAGAGAGTTGAGCAATTCCAAAGAATCAATGTGGACCGTTGTACTTATTAGTGCTCTTAAAAGTCTAACTTGATAGTTGAGCCTTGTGCCACGTTTCGTTAGGTAAATATGCGAATAGACCAAGTATTTTGAATTGCACAAAA